>NW_024752379.1:0-9967 GCF_018991925.1 Homarus americanus
TTTAGTAATAATAAGATAGGATCACAGATACGGGCAGATAATTGCACTTACATTTATTTGTCAAGCTTCCATACAATGATTTACAATTTGCATGGATATATGATTCACTCACGTTCACGCTGTAATAAAATTAATCTTCTAAAACAGGGAATTTCCAACTTGGGAACACATGTGATTACTCTACTGTGGGTATGACTTAACAGAGCCTTAATTCTTCAAGTGATACATTTACTGCTAGCCTGGATTGCTTTGTTACAACCAGGCTTCCGCACAAGAACTTCTTTCCACGGCCATAACAACAAAAAGTACTCTTGGGTTACCACACATAGTCTCGCGTCACTGACAGTCACGGTAGACGGTTGTCGCGCCAAGGAGAACTGGTAAGTGTGATTTGAATTAACCATTTAGGTGCAATAGACCAGCCTAGATTGCTTTGTTACAACCAGGCTTCCACAGGTGATATTTCCACGAGGATAACAAACCTAGGTTAACACACTTAGTCTCGTGTCGATCACGGTCACTGGAGACGGGTGTCGTGCAGGAGAACTCTGTAAGCGTGAATTAATTAACCATTTACTGTAGGTTTGATAGGCCAGCCTGGATTGCTCTTGTCGCAACCAGGCATCCACACGTGATATTTCCACGGGGATAACAACCTGGGTTAACACGCTTAGTCTCGTGTCGACGACGGTCCACAGGACGGAGTGGCGGTGGAGGACTCTGTGTGGTGTGGTGTCCCGCCCCCTTTCAGGAGGGAGAGGATGGAGACGACGTCTTAACTAACCCATGGCTTAGGGGATACTACTTAAAATGAGGTTTTTGGGTGTGAAGCGATGAACAGTACAACACTGTTTCACTGCCCACCCCCCTAAAGGCTGGCTAACATACACTAATTGAAAAATACATGTCCCAGTTATGCCTCGCCGGGCGTCTTATCTCTGGTAAAACAAACTTTGGAGTTGGTTGCGTGGGTAAGCCTAACGCAACCCATGACATATGTCATATTTACTAATGCTACAACTGTCAGGTCTCTCTGCATTTCTCACTTCTTCTAGATCAGAGTTCATGATTCTGACTTGAATGTTTTTAATTACAGCATTGGACAGACCAAGGTCACGGTCAACATTTTCTTTCTTACATGCCTCATTGACCAGTCTATCAGCACGGTCATGATACCTGATTCCAACATGGGACGGAGTCCACACAAATTCAATACGAAAGTTGTTCTCATTGGCAGCGGCGATCAACAGGAGGCTGACCTGGGGCTGTCCTGGGTCTTGCGGCGATCAGCTTGGTGGCTAACCTGGGTCTTGCGGCGATTAGCTTGGGGCTGACCTGGGTCTTGCGAGGATCAGCTTGGGACTGACCTGGGTCTTGCGGCGATCAGCTTGTGGCTGACCTGGGGCTGTACTCTGTTGCACACCGACGAGTCTTGATTGTTTAAGCAAGAGATTGTTTGATTGTGTGGAACCACTTTGACAACCTTCCTAGACTCCAGTCATGTAGTGTTAACTGGTAGTAATCTCAGCCCACACTCAGGTAGGCTCGGCTGTTCTCGGCTCCGGTAGGGGTAACCTTCAGTTGGGTGAGTCACTGAGGGTTTGACTGCTAAGTTGGCAATCTTTTATAATGTTTTTGTTCCCACTGTGTCTCTATGTATACGTTCTGAAAGTGTTTATAGCCACTGTCCACTTAATTTTCTTGTAATTACTCGTTTATTGAGGATTCACTTAAAGTGCCACTTAAGTCACTGGAATCACTTGTTTCGTTTGTTTCTGAGTGTCTGACCGATTCTCTAATCCTTCTCACTGCTTGCCACCAGTGTGTTGGTCCTTATATATATATATATATATATATATATATATATATATATATATATATATATATATATATATATATATATATATATATATATATATATATATATATATATATATATATATATATATATATACACACACACACACACACAGTCATGGGCGTCTCGGGTCGCCTCATGGGTACACTCACTCAGTGGAGCGCTTAGTTGGTGTTTGGCTATCGTATCTTATACTGATCGTGCTGTGAACTTTCGTTATTATCGTATTTAATTGACTTTATAATGACTGGAAAGCATAAAAGTGAGAGTGCTGGTGGTGTTCCAAAGAAAAGGAGACAGGCAATTACTTTTGAGATGAAAATGAAGATAATAACACAGCATGGGAATGGAAAAACAGTAGCAACAATCTCACACGACCTAGGTTTCTCACACTCGACTATATCCACTATTCTGAAGGACAAGGAACGTATTCGTGATGTAGTGAAAGGAACAACACCTATAAAGGGAACTATAATTTCAAAGAAAAGACAAGGTCCTATTCACGATATGGAAAAATTATTGGTGATATGGATAGAAGACCAGATACAGAAGCGTGTACCCTTAAGCCTTCTAACCATACAGGCTAAAGCAAGAAGCCTGTTCCAAAGCCTGAAGGAGCAGGCAGGAGATGAATGTGATCAAACCTTTACAGGAAGTCAAGGGTGGTTTGATAGATTTAAAAAACGCTACAGTCTACACAGTGTTAAGGTGAGTGGAGAGGCAGCTAGTGCCGATGTTGGTGCTGCCGAAGCTTTTAAGGAGGAGTTAGATGATGTGATTGTGGAAGGGAATTATTTGCCAGAGCAAATATTCAATGTGGATGAGACTGGATTATTGTGGAAACGCATGCCTGACCGGACATACATCCACAAAGAGGCAAAAAAATGCCCGGATTCAAGGCATTCAAGGACAGAATTACACTTCTGTTGGGGGGGAATGTTGCTGGTTTCAAGCTAAAGCCCTTCATGATCTATCATTCAGAGAACCCCAGGGCTTTTAAACATGTCAGCAAGCACACACTGCCAGTGTTTTATCGCAGTAACAAGAAAGCCTGGATGACCCTAGTACTATTTGAGGATTGGTTCATGACTTGTTTCATTCCACGAGCCAAGGAGTATTGTCTGCAACAAAGGATTCCATTCAAGATTTTACTGATTTTGGATAATGCTCCGGGACACCCACCACACCTGGACGACATGCACCCTGATGTTAAGGTAGTGTACATGCCACCTAACACTACCTCTATCATCCAACCCATGGATCAAGGTGCTATTTCTGCCTTTAAAGCATATTATTTACGCACGACCTTCGCTCAGGCTGTTGCTGCTACTGAAGGTGAGAAAACGCTCAGACAGTTTTGGAAGGAGTACAACATTTTGTCATGTATAAAGAACATTAGTGCAGCATGGGATCAGGTTACAAAACATTGCATGAATGGAATATGGAAGAAAATCCTGAAAAGATATGTGAACAGTTTCAAAGGATTTAATGAAAGTGAAGTTATTTTGGATATTAGTAACAAGATAGTGGAGTTAGGTAAACAGCTGGAGTTAGAAATTGATACTGAAGATGTTGGACAGTTGGTTGAAAGTGTAGCAGAAGAGCTCAGTAACGAGGATCTTATTGAACTAGATGCACAGAAAGTTGCAGAGGAAGAAGAGAGACAAAATGTAGAAGAAGAGCCTGCACCCCCCAAAAAGTTTTCAGTGAAACATATGGCAGAGGCATTTGCTACAATTAATAAAGCAATGCAAATGTTTGATGACATGGATCAAAATTATGAGCGTTATGCCAAAGTTGACAGAATGATCCAAGATTCACTTGCTTGCTACAGAGAAATTTATAATGAAAAGAAAAAGAAAACTGTGCAGTCTAAATTGGACACCTATTTCAAGAAGTCCCCCAGTACTGGCTCCTCACGCCCCACCAGTGCTGCCTCTTCACTCCCTCAAGATGATCCAATACCTTCAACCAGCAAGTTACCACAGTACATAAACCTGTCTGAAGGAAGCGACATTGATGACCCACCCAGCCCTGTCTCCTCTTCTGCTTCTTCCAATTAATATAGTCTCCATGTATCCTGTAAATAGAAAATTATGGGGGCCCCGTGTGCATTCAGCTGACTACATTTAAGGTAAGTGCTCAATCACACTGTATCCATTCCTCATTATTTATTACTTTTACTGTACTGTATCCATTCCTCATTATTTTTTACGTTTAGTGTACTGTATTTCATTGTAGATTTTTAAAAAAAATTTGAAAAAAAAAAAATTTTGAATTTTTTTTTTTGAAAATTTTTATTTTATTTTTTTATTTTTTATCTATATCGGACTTACGACCTGGATTTGGGTCCCTAACCCCACGTCGCGCACACACACACACACACACACACACACACACACACACACACACACACACACACACACACTTGTCAACCGTCAGTGAGACAAGACGTGCCCCGAAGGCGCTCCCGGTTTTAGCAGCCAGGCCGAGTCTGTTTGGCCCTGCCACTATACCCTACCAGCGCCCTGCACAGGATCTATTCAGCAAACATTCCTGAAGTGAGCGATTGATTCAGAACGGTGTTCCTATAGTGCGCCAGAACTTTCTCAGCAAAACATTCAAGTCATCAGTGCAATAAGTGATTATCATACAGTGCCCCGATAGTGCACCCCAAGGAAAAGTCAGACAGTGGGCACTTTATCGGTCACCTTTAAAGTGCCAGTGACAAGGACCACCGCGGTGTTTACATATATCGTGAAAACTGTGTCGGCGACCCCAAGCACCAGGGACAAAGACCCACGGTCTTTACGACTGACAAATATTAACAGATGTCTACCAGTGTCAGTGGCCCTCAAAGTGCCGTCAGTGACAAACACTTCCGTCCGCCCACAACAGATTTCAACAGATGGCCACCAATCACTTACTCCCGACGCACTCTGTACCATCTAAAGCGTGGGAACGGTTATCCTGATAGCAGTGTTATCGCGCGACTCAAGTCACTGAACATATTCCACGCGCGGAGCCGTAGACAAGGCCGTCATACACATAAGCCCATTAGAACCGTAACCTCCACTAGGAAACCGGAGAAACCCACCCCTGACAGACCATACCACCACACTGAAGTTCCACGGATATGGTATGATCTCCCGTCTTTACTGCTATCCAACGTCACTTCCCTAGCTAACAAGTTCGACGAGCTGGCAACTACAGTCAGGTCAGCCGCCGCGACCATCGTTGCCATATGTGAGGCTTGGCAAATTGTGCCTGAAACGTGTCATATTGAGGGATATCAACTCTTTCATCACCTTCGTTCACATAGACACGGAAGGGGCGTTGCCCTCTTCTGTCAAGATGACCTACGCCCGTCACGCCTGGATGTTCAAGTCCCAGCAGATGTGGAAGCATTATGGGTACGTGTTATGCCACGGGCCCACCCGCGCAACACTGCTTCCATCATAATCTGTGTGGCATACCATCCGCCTCGCTCACCCACCAGAGACACTCTTATCAATCATCTCATCACCACCTCAGACCACCTCAGAGTTAGGTACCCATGTGCCAAGTTAGTATTATGTGGGGATTTTAATGAAATTGACACCACTGATATCCAGGACCAGCTATCACTATCACAAGTTGTGACCTTCCCCACACACGGTCAAATTACCCTTGACCTTATCTTAACTGACTTAGCGGACCAGTACCAACCACCTCAACCAATGCCTCCTATCGGGTGTAGCACACACTTATCAGTGCTCTGGTCCCCAGCTGCCACTCCCACTCAAGTACAGAGACCCTACATCAAGACCTACAGGCTGATTACTGACTCTGCAGTGTGCCTCTTCGGGCAGTGGATAGTTCACCATCCCTGGACTGAAGTACTTAGCATGGATGACGTGGAAACCAAATGGATAAATTATACCAACACCACCACGGAAGCTCACCACCACTTCTTCCCCGAGAAGTCCGTCAGATCTCACCCAGCTGACTTGCCCTGGATCACACCTTGGATCAAAAGACTTATGCAACAGAGAGACAGAGCCTTTCATCTCAATGACCACATCCGCTACAGGTCCCTTCGCAACCGAGTCATCAGCGAAATACGCACTGCAAAGAAGTCCCACTACCCAACCAAATTACAACACCTGAAGCAGACCAACATCAGTCAATGGTATGGTAAGCTTAAAGAACTCTGTGGACTAAACAATAAGACACACCCCTTCCCCTTCCTTAGCCATCTCACTAATGTTGACGCAGCTGAGCAAACAAATAACCATTTCGCTACTATATGCCAGACGCTCCCCCGGCTTGACACAACCACTCTCCCTGCTTACCTACCAGCCCCCCTTCCCACTGACTTAGTAGAAGAATTTGAAGTAGCAAAACGCCTGGACAAACTAAAATTAAAACGCTCTACCACCCCCATTGACTTACCAATGAAACTCTTCAAGGAGTTCTCCCCGGAGCTTGCTAAACCCCTATGCTCCATCATCAATGCTTCTCTCAGTCAAGCCAAATGCCCAGCTGACTGTAAGACCTCTTATGTATCACCAGTGCCCAAGTCAACCAGCCCACAATCCTTAAATCAGCTACGACCTATTGCAATCACCCCAATACCCAGCCTAATCTGTGAAAGTTTTGTGTTCGACTGGGCTTATGCTGATATTGCAGGAGTCGTAGACCCTCAGCAATTTGGCAACATGAAAACTTCCTCCACCACTCACTGTCTTGTCAGCTTTCTGATTACATATACACGCCATCTCGAAAACGAAAAACGTCTGTAGCTATACTTCATTTGATTTCACTAAAAGCGTTGACCCTGGTAAAACCCACATCCTCAATACATCAACAAAGCTATTGACCTCGGGCTTGGAGGAAGCTTATACCATATTTACAGACTTCCTCAGTGACCGGCGCCAAGCTGTACGCTTCCGAGGGGCTGTCTCCACCTTTCAGTCACTCACCTGTGGCGTCCCCCAAGGCACCAAGATGGGACCACTCTGCTTCCTTATGCTCATCAATGATGCCCTAAGAGAAACCCCTGCTCGCTGGAAATATGTCGACGACTCCACCATTGGGATCAGCGTCAATAATTCTGCTCCCGACTATACCGCCCTTCAGGATTTATTGAACAGTCTCCAAAACTGGAGCACCTTTTTTAAGCATATCACCATCAACCATACCAAGACCATGGTTATGCATCAACCTCTCCTCCGACATTGTCCACCTCCTTCCATTACTCTGGAAGGTCCGAACACACGCCAGGTTGTAGATTCCACGAAGCTCCTCGGCGTCACCATAGACAACAAACTAAATTGGAAACCACACGTCAGTGAAGTTATCAAATCCTCCAGTTTCCGTCTCCACCTCCTACGCCGACTCAAGTCCCTCGGAGTTCCTGCACACGAGCTCCTCAGTGTTTACACAACATTCATACTTCCCAAGCTCACCTATGCCTTCCCCACCTGGTCTTCCTCCCTAAATGCCACACAACGTAAACACCTAGAAAATTTAAAAGAGGGGCATACAGATTATTCTCTCCTTCCTCTCCACATATCAAGCGCTCAACACACTGACGCTAGGCTCTCACTGACAGCCATCTTGGAGCCTCATCTACCAAATTTGGTAGCTTCTTCTACACCATCCCGACACGGCTCCTACTACCACCTGGGGTCCTTATTAGAATTGCTGTTCGACACCACAGCACATCCAGCCCATGCGTTACTTGCGAACTGATCGCTATAAGAACAGCCCAGTCCCAACCATTGTAAAAATTATCAATAACTTATGACCGTCAATTATTCACTCCCAGTAAACACTGCTCCTTACACTGTCACTATGTTGAAATGAACTGTAGTTTGAGCTTTTCCCCATCTAGTTATTATATGTCTTATTTGTGTCACTTATGTTACTTGTATATTATTTGTAATTCGTGACCCATTCCCCAAATATGTAACTGTATATTTTCAGCCTTCTGGCTGCCAAGCTCTTTCAATAAACCGTTAATTATTATTATTATTATTATTATTATTATTATTACATACATACATACTTTCTGCCTCATTTACACACAATTGCAGTTTCAATTGTTCCTCTTACTTTGACAACACAACATACATACAGTATGTTATTTCTCACTTTTGATGTTTTTTTTTAATTTTTGTATTTATTTATAGTTAGTTACTTAAAATAAGGCCAATTCATTTCAAGTAATGGCATCAAATGTTACTGGCTGGTGTAGTGTAAACACTAGTGACGTCACTTAAGCGTCTGTAATTAACTGTCGATAGTTTCAAGAATTAACGCACTCATTTACTGAATATTCTTTGTAAACAAATAAATTTTAAATCAATTATTTATAGGAGATAAGTATTATTATCAGTAAATATACCGATACCGGTATGCATTACTGACCACCTCAACGGCTAAAAATAGCCCAATCTCGCGGTCACTTTCCCTTTCTTGTCTCCTCACTGGCAAATGGGGTGTGTGATGATAGCAGCTGTGTTTATTACAGGGTATGTTAGACAGGTTTATAATACATTTTTATTATTTTAATATACCGGTAATCTTAATTTGAATCCAACTTGCCAAACGTAAGTTTCAGTATAAAATAATTACTGGTAGGACTTTGTGAGTGGCTTACGATGTTTCCATCACCACTCTTGACACAATATTTAAGATGTAAGAATTTTATATTTGTTGCTAAGACGACCCCCTAACTTTGGGCAGATTTTTTTAATGTTCAAATTTCGTCTTATAAGCCAAGATATACGGTATGTGTTTTGTTTGTGAAGAATTGCAGAAATAATTTATGTAATATTTATGTATACAGTATACCTGTACAGTATATGTAAAATGTAAAATTTTAAATAAAAGAAAAACAAAATACATAGCGTTTTAGACCCGCGCGCTCTGTTTACTCCACACTTTGTTTGAAACACGTGTGAAGTTTTTAAGTGTCCTCAGTGAATTCTGATTACTGTTTCTCCAATTTTGTGATTATGGAAAAGAAGACTATCTCTGGGAAGCGTTCTAGTGATCTCATTTCCGGTGGTGATCGTAAAAGAAAGGCTATAACACTTGAAGAAAAGCTTGATGTTTCATGACTCCTCAGCCTCAACATCAACCTTCTCCCCCATCAAGTTATATTCATATTTTTTCAAGGTAAAGTGTAACATTTACTGTATGATTTCATTATTAGATATGAATGTAACATTTATTTAGACTGTGCTATCCTGTGTGTTAGGCTAACTACGAAATTTTTTTTCGATTTGGAGTAATCTGCACCTAACCCTATTTTCTCCATAAGCCCTGTTATTTCTATTACACGAATTTCTATAACACGATGTTTTACAAGAACACAACTATCGCGTTATAGCAGAACTACCTGTAAATATATATAATACAGTTAACCCTCACTTTACGCGGTTAATGTAACCCGGAGGGTCCCGCGTAAAGTGAGAAATGCGTAAAGTGAATAACATAACATATGGGATTAATTGAAATGGAGTCCGGGCCGATCCCCAAACTCCACTTTTTGACGACACACAACTATGTTGTAGTAAAAATATTATCTTAACTTTATGATGGTATGCACACACAATTAATAATTAAGAGAAATATCAATAATATTAGGTTTTTAACACTTACATTAGTAGAAAAAATGGCTGGGCACACGGGGATGGGCGGTTGGTTCCGAGGCAGAGGGCAGATTATTGGCCCTCACCTGTGTCACTTGTATCAATTGTATCACTATCCACCACAGAGGCTTGCAGGGCCTCTTTGTCAAACTCCCCAAAGTCCATATAAGTCCATATCCTCACCATAATTATCACTATCTCTGACTTGGGCCGGCTGTGGTGGGTGGCGGGTGAAGAACTGGTAATGTTTTGATGACTGGGCGACCTTGTGCGCACCATGTTCGCGCCGCTTACACAACATGGCGGATGGCGGGAGGTTTGGATCCATAAATGGCGCGGCTCGCCAGCCGCTCTCCGCGTAAAGGGGTACACGCACCGCGGAATGTGAGCATCCTGGATTCCGGCAGAGCACCGCGTAAACGTGGAAACGCGGAATGTGGGACCGCGTAAAGTGAGGGTTAACTGT
>NW_024752380.1:0-12111 GCF_018991925.1 Homarus americanus
TGCTAAAAGGTAATGTATACTGTTGAAGGTGGGGTGTGTTTGATATGAAAATGAAGAGGGACTTTGGTCGTGGTTATTGATGTGGTAATTGTTTTGTACAGGAGTTGTTGCAGTCCAGAAGACGTGATTGGTGTGTGATAATCCAGAGGGACATTAATGCTCGACTGAATTTTGGAAATGAGAGGCAGTAAATGTGTAAGTATTGTTTATTGAAGTTGTACGTATACTTTGTTATAATTTGAAGAGTAGAGCATTTGTAACATTGACGTATTGTTTTTTGTTTTCATGTTGGTGGTGGAGGAGCGCGTCGACACTGGATACGGTGATGTGAAATTGTGCAATGTATTATTTGAAGGTGAGTTGTTATTGTATTTGAAAGTTGTAGGTAAAGTTTGTTATAAGAGGCAAGTGATATAGGAGTTTTTTCGGGTAGCAGTACCCAGTGATGTTTAAAGTTGGGAGAAATAAGCATGGTGCATTATGGAGGTTGTGTGAAAGGTTTCTGTTTTTCAGGTTTGAGGATGGAGTGGTGGTGGGTAGTGCCGTAACCAGGTTGGAGTACTACATGTATGGGGCTGTGCAATGGACTGTGTTGAGGAGAAGAAGCAGCAGTAGCAGCGGCGGCAGTTGTTTAAGATAAGTAACTGATGTAGGTACTGATATATGGTTCAGATTTGTGAGGGTTGATGAATCAATTGTTGGAAGACGTGTATAGTGATGTAAATTGTAGGTTAGTTTTGGATTAGTATATGTGGAGAATGGATGTAGCAGGTAATAGAAATGTTGGGACTAGTGTAGAGGCATATATATATAATTGGTGAGTGGCGTTGGAGCGGTTTAGGGCGTGAAAGGTTTATGAATTGTTGTGGGGGAACTAATGTGTTGATGTGTTTGTTTTTTTTAGGCCGGATTGGAGTGGTAAGCGGCAGTGATGGTGGAAGAGCCAGTGGTTATTCGGCGACGGAGATGGGAGCGAAAGGGTAAGGAGCCGATTGTTTGTGTTAAAGAGGAAGCGTTTGTTTGAATTTGGTTAAGATGAAAGGTGAATTTGTTGTGGGTATGTATTGTAATTGTATAGAAGTTAGTTGGTAGCAGGCTAGTATTGTTGTTACACACTGGAGGCTGTGTAATGATTGGTACTAGCCTTGGTGAATGGTTTGTAGTAGAGTATGTGTATGTTGGTAAGAAGTTGGTATTTGTAGCGGTTTAAAAGGAAGCAATTTGGTTTTGGTAGATATGCCTAAGAGAGTGTTGTTGATCGTGAAGGAGAGTGGATGCATGAACCTTTTTGGAATGGTGTTTATTATGGATGTTTTTTTTTCAGTGGAGCGAGTGGTGTAGGGTATGTTCCTCGTGGTAAGAGTAAGGAAGGAGACGACCAAGTATTGTGCATTTACCTCGGCGGTTACGAAGAGGACGTGCTGCGAAGAAAGGAAGAGGCACGTCGACGACGGAGCCGGGAATAACCGCGGAGGTTGCTCCATACCAAGAGATAGTGTTTTTGTGGGTGAATTATTTGAGCAATGATAGTTTGCCCAGAAGTGTGGCCGTGAAGTGTATATTGTAGGTAGTATAAGAAGAGTTTCCCGAGTGACGAAGCCGACGGGTGGACTGCATTTGATAGAAAAGGCCATTACGAGTTGACCTCCATTGTTGTGTTTTGTCGGTTTCAGATTGAAGCGACGGGGCGAAGTCGCTGTAAGGAGCCGAGAAGATGATGTCCTGTTAAAGTATAGCCGTCGTCCCTGTGACTGGAGCCGAGAAGAAGGCGTCCTGTGAACGTATAGCCGTCGTCCCATTGACTGGGGTGTATGGAGCCGAGAAGATGGTGTCCAGTGAATGTATAGGTGTCTGTGACTGGAGCTGAGAAGATGTCCCATGAACTTCTAGCCGTTGTCCTTGTGACCGGGGTGTATGGTGTCCAGTGAATGTATAGCTGTCGTCTCTGTGACTGGAGCCGAGAAGATGTCCCGTGAACTTCTAGCCGTCGTCCCTGTGACTGGAGCCGAGAAGATGGTGTACAGTGAATGTATAGCTGTTGTCCCAGAGAAGATGTCCTGTGTTCCAGTGACCGGGGTGTATGGAGCCGAGAGGATGATGTCCTGTGAAGGTATAGGTGTCGTGACTGGAGCGGAGAAGATGTCCTGTGAACCTAATAGCCGTGGTACCAGTGAGGGGAGAAGATGATGTCCTGTGAACGTATAGCCGTCGTCCCATTGACCGGGGTGTATGGAGCCGAGAAGCTGGTGTCCAGTGAACTTCTAGCCGTATGGAGCCGAGAAGATGATGTTCTGTGAATGCATAGGTGTTGTCCCTATGAAGATGATGTACTGTACTGTATTATATTGCTAAGTGTATAGAATATATGTATTTGAGTTGAATTTTGTGTTTTCTTTATTGCCTGATGTGCATTTTGAGTGACACATAAGGTAGAAGATGACGACGACAAGTGATTAGGCACCAGAAGAAGTGGAGCGACATGAAGGTAATGTGTGAAGAATTGAGATTAGTTAATGTAATATGATTATATGTAAAGTAAAGTAAAGATGTTGAAACGCATCATTGAGATAATATGATTATATGTAAAGTAAAGTAAAGATGTTGAAACGCATCATTGAGATAATATGATTATATGTAAAGTAAAGTAAAGATGTTGAAATGCATCATTGAGTTTAGTTGATGTAATATGATTATATGTAAAGTAAAGTAAAGATGTTGAAATGCATTATTGAGATTAGTTGAAATGCATCATTGAGATTAGTTAATGTGTTGAATAATTTGACTTGTAATGCTGTTTTTGTTTCTCCTTTTTCTGACAGGTACACGGGAACACATGTGGTGTTGTTTAGAGTGTTTATTGAGCAACAAAGGTGATTTTTCAACTGAGAGAGAGTAGTTATTCCTCATTGGTTGTGAGTTGGTGTTTTGATGTTTGTTTGCAAACAAAAGCTCGGACATTGTCGATCTATCACACGACTAGTCCATAGACACGATATCTGTGTCGAGAGAGCTTTATGACTAAACCTATTGTCAGTATTGACAATATGGTTAAAGTCAGTTTGCAAACAAAACATTAAAATACTAACTTAAAACTAATTTGGAATAACTATTTTCTTTCAGTTGAAAAATCACCTTTGTTGCTCAATAAACACTCTAAAATAACTTATATAATAAAAAACGGGCTGCCAGAACCTATCTTAAAAAGATAGCGACTTTGAAAAAAATCCCGTTTTCTGTTCGACTTAAGAAAATGGGAAACTATCAAAGAAAATGGGAAATTTCTCTGGCTCCAAAACTACCGTTTTCTATGACATCATGCTTTGCTTCTCCAAATCCAATATGGCTGTATGTTAACTTAGGAAAAATAAAGACATTGATTATATACTTTCTTTTATTATGCTCAAAATATTTCTATGTCCACATACATGAAAAATATACAGTCCACAAATAATGAAAAAATTTCTAAGTCCACAACACAGCAAAAACAACTAAGTCCACACACCATGAAATTTTTCTAAGTCCACAACATGAAAATTTTTCTATGTCCACAAAGAACGAAAAATTTACTAAGTCCACACAACAAAAAATACTAAGTCCACACAACAAAAAAATACTAAGTCCACAACACATGAAAAAAATACTAAGTCCACACAACAAAAAATTACTAAGTCCACACAACAAAAAAATACTAAGTCCACAACACATGAAAAAAATACTAAGTCCACACAACAAAAAAATACTAAGTCCACAACACATGAAAAAATTACTAAGTCCACACAACAAAAAAATACTAAGTCCACAACACATGAAAAAATTACTAAGTCCACACAACAAAAAAATACTAAGTCCACAACACATGAAAAAAAACTAAGTCCACAACATGAAAATTTTTCTATGTCCACAAAAAACGAAAAATTTACTAAGTCCACACAACCAAAAACATACTTAGTCAACACCACAAAAAATACTAAGTCCACACACCATGAAAAATTTTCTAAGTCCACAAAGGATGAAAAATTTTCTAAGTCCACATGACATGAAAAAAAACTAAGTCCACAACATGAAAATTATTCTATGTCCACAAACAACGAAAAATTTTCTAAGTCCACACAACAACAAAAAATACTAATTCCACACATGAAATTATTATAAGTCCATAAAGGATGGAAAATTTTCTAAGTCCACAACACAGGAAAAAAACTAAGTCCACACAACAACAAAAAAATACTAAGTCCACACAACAAAAAAATACTAAGTCCACAACACATGAAAAAATACTAAGTCCACCAAAAAAAAAATACCAAGTCCACACAACATGAAAAATTTCTAAGTCCACAAAGAACGAAAAATTTGTCAAGTCCACATGACATGAAAAAAACCCAAGTACACACATGAAAATATTCTAAGTCCACAACACAGCAAAAACAACTAAGTCCACACACCATGAAATTTTTCTAAGTCCACAACATGAAAATTTTTCTATGTCCACAAAGAACTAAAAATTTACTAAGTCCACACAACAAAAAATACTAAGTCCACACAACAAAAAAATACTAAGTCCACACAAAAAAAAAATACTAAGTCCACAACACATGAAAAAAATACTAAGTCCACAACACATGAAAAAAATACTAAGTCCACACAACAAAAAATTACTAAGTCCACACAACAAAAAAATACTAAGTCCACAACACATGAAAAAAATACTAAGTCCACACAACAAAAAAAATACTAAGTCCACACAACAAAAAAATACTAAGTCCACAACACATGAAAAAAATACTAAGTCCACACAACAAAAAAATACTAAGTCCACAACACATGAAAAAAATACTAAGTCCACACAACAAAAAATACTAAGTCCACAACACATGAAAAAATACTAAGTCCACACAACAAAAAATTACTAAGTCCACACAACAAAAAAATACTAAGTCCACAACACATGAAAAAAAACTAAGTCCACAACATGAAAATTTTTCTATGTCCACAAAAAACGAAAAAATTACTAAGTCCACACAACCAAAAACATACTTAGTCAACACCACAAAAAATACTAAGTCCACACACCATGAAAAATTTTCTAAGTCCACAAAGGATGAAAAATTTTCTAAGTCCACATGACATGAAAAAAAACTAAGTCCACAACATGAAAATTATTCTATGTCCACAAACAACGAAAAATTTTCTAAGTCCACACAACAACAAAAAATACTAATTCCACACATGAAATTATTATAAGTCCATAAAGGATGGAAAATTTTCTAAGTCCACAACACAGGAAAAAAACTAAGTCCACACAACAACAAAAAAATACTAAGTCCACAACACATGAAAAAATACTAAGTCCACAAAAAAAAAAATACCAAGTCCACACAACATGAAAAATTTCTAAGTCCACAAAGAACGAAAAATTTGTTAAGTCCACATGACATGAAAAAAACCCAAGTACACACATGAAAATATTCTAAGTCCACAACACAGCAAAAACAACTAAGTCCACACACCATGAAATTTTTCTAAGTCCACAACATGAAAATTTTTCTATGTCCACAAAGAACGAAAAATTTACTAAGTCCACACAACCAAAAACATACTTAGTCAACACCACAAAAAATACTAAGTCCACACACCATGAAAAATTTTCTAAGTCCACAAAGGATGAAAATTTTTCTAAGTCCACAACATGAAAATTATTCTATGTCCACAAACAACGAAAAATTTTCTAAGTCCACAACACAGGAAAAAAAACGAAGTCCACACAACAACAAAAAAATACTAAGTCCACACACCATGAAAATTTTCTAAGTCCACACAACATGAAAATTTTCTAAGTCCATAAAGGATAAAAAAATTTTCCAAGTCCACAAACATAAATTAGTCCAATTCCACAAGAGGAAAAAAAACTAAGTCCACAAACAAAGACAATATTTCAAAGCACAAAATATGAAAAATATACCAAGTCCACACACATTGAAAATTATTACAAGTCCACAGGATAAAATAATACTAACTCCACAACATATGACAATTTTTCTAATTCCACAAACAATGACAATATTTCCAAATACAAAAACAAACAATAAAATAATACAAAGTCCACAAACATCAAAAATATAATAAGTCCACAATCGATGACAATTATTCAAAGTCCACATACATTAAAAGTTATTCTAAGTCCACAAACATTGAAAATTATTACAAGTCCACACAAGTTCAAATAATACTAACTCCACAACATATGAACATTTATCTAAGTCCACAAACAATGAAAATTTTTACAAGTCCACACACGATACAAAATTATTCCCGGTCCACGGACGTAATACATTAATACGGAGCCACAGACGATAAAACATTTTCTATATCCACAAAATATTCAAAGTCCACAAACGATAAAATAATAACAAGTCCACAAACATACCAACTACACATACACAAAGGCTAAAATAATACTAACTCCACAAACATCATAAATTATTCCAAGTCCACATACATTAACAATTATTACAAGTCCACAGAGGATACAAATTATTCTAAGTCCACACAACATGACAAAAATACTCAGTCTACATTGACAATTATTCAAAGTCCACAAACGATAAAATAATAACAAGTCCAAATACATATTAATTATTCAAAGTCCACACAGGATCAATTAATACTAAGTCCACAAAGGATATTCAAAGTCCACAATCATTATACAAAGTCCACATAAATTGAACATTATTCCAAGTACACAAACAATAAATTATTCAAAGTCCACACAACATAACAAAATATTCAAATATCCACAAACATCATTAATTATTCAGTCCACATAAATTGAACATTATTCCAAGTACACAAACAATAAATTATTCAAACTCCACAAAATATTCAAAGTCCACACAAATTGATCATTATTCCAAGTACACAAACAATAAATTATTCAAAGTCCACACAAATTGACAATTATTCAAAATACACAAACAATGAGACATTTTCAAAGGATAACAATTATTCCAATTCCACACAAAATACACAATTATTCAAAGTCCACACGGGATAAAAAATTAGTCCGATTCCACCGGCGTAATACGTTATTCCGAGTTCGCGTGCGTCGATAATTATTGCCGGTCCTCGGACCCGACGCATAAATTTCCCGGTCCACAAAAGGCAAAACAAATTCAAAGTCGACAAACATTATCAATTATTCAAAGTCCACAAAGGTTAACAATTTCAAGTCCACAAACAACTACAGGTTGTAACTCTCTAGTCCGGCATTCTGTGCTCCGCAAACTCCCGTGGTCCAAAACAATTTTACTTTCTCCAACAGGTACATAGGCAGTTTTTTTTTTTTTCTTGCAAATTATCATTATTATAGCAGGAGTATTAAATTGTGGGTCAGTGACTTATGCCCAGGTGGGCTAATCCCCTAAAAAAAAAAAAAACCCAGGAAATTAAGGTTTGTTTACATCCAGCACTTCAGCTGCTCTCTCTCTCTCTTTGTCTATAGAGTACAACATTTAACCCTTCAGCAATAAATAAGTGTTGCTTTCATATTCTTATGTACAGTAATGACGATATCTTTTCACATGTGCGCACTCACTTTTTTTATGGTTAACTACTTATATTGTTCCATTTTTTAACATTACACGTACTTCAAACGAGCATATTAATTTTTTTACATTAATTTTACTGCAGCTAAAATCAGGGTCTTATTTTCTTCAGTTTTATATGTACAACCAATCGGTCACTGGTTTTGTGAGCTTTAACGTAAACGATGCCGGCAGCCGTCTCGTCTCGTCTCGTCTCCTCTGATATTCCACGTATTAATAATAAATTCTAGTGTTAATTTTGCACACACAAACATTAATTCAATAAAAACAAATTCACAAACATCAATTACAATATATATGAACAGTAAATAAGTGTTGCTTTCGTATTCTTACGTAAAGTAATGACGATATCTTTTCGCATGCCCACTTACGCGCGCGATCTCTTTTTTTTCTTTACCGTTATCGTTAGCTACTTCTATTGTTCCATTTATTAACATTACTTAAAACAACCATAGTCATTTGACTACAGCTACAGCCAAGGTCTTATTTTCTTCTCTTTTATATGTAGAACCAGTCAGTCACCGGTTTTGTAATCGACGAAAACAATGCCGTGTGTTTTAATATTCTACGTATTATTAATGAATTGTATTGCTCATTTTGCACACAAACAGTAATTCAATAAAAAAGACATTCAATAATGATTCTTTTCTACACGAGAGAAATGACGCTCTTTACGCGATTGTGCCAGTCGTCTGCACGTTGGCGGGCCGTTCAAACCCGTCGAAATTCCACTTTCCGCCGTCAAAATTTCTATTTATTTATTTTTGGCTCTGTTCCAATAAAATACGTTAAGAATTAAAAACTCTCCAAATTTCACGAGCTACTATACGACATTTAACCCTTCAATATGTCTTCAAAGAGGCCGTGATGCAGAGAAAGTGGTGCTAGTGCTTCCAAGCATAAGCACAAGTCACTATCTATCCAGGAAAAGGGTCAATTTCCATGGTCCGGCACCGGTCCGGTCCCGAGGTTGCCCGACTAGAGGTACGACATTTCGGTCCACAAACATGAAAAATATACAAAATATCTCACTTATTCAAAGTCCACATACATGCAACACATTTTCCAAATCCACAAACCAAAATAATTTCAAACTGCACAAATGACTATACTATAATCAAACAACAACAACAACAAGTCAAAACATTTTTCAAACTACAAATAACTTCAATCAATTACAAACAAACATATACAAGTCTACAAATATTCGAAGACGACCGATCCGCGGACGATTGACTTTCGTCGACGACGCCACATTTTTTACGACTCCGCGAACGAATCTACGACGACAAAAAATAACTCCGCGACTCCGGCCGTTCCGGTCGATTCCGACGACGCCAAACTCCCGACAAAATATTCCCGGTGCGCAATTGACACCCTTCAAATTAAAACCAATAACTATTCCACAATCAACAATTTCACAAGTCCACAACATTAACTTACACTCTTCAACTATTTCCCGATATATAACTGCCCAAACCCGACGCGACCGCGTATCCAAACTACAGACGGTACGTGCATTCTCGTCCTCGATGACAGTTACTTTCCAAATCTAAATAGAACTCCTCCTCTTCTTAACAACAAAATTTAGTCAAATATCAACACAATATATCTAATTCACACTCACAACATATATATAACAACAAATAAATACAATCCAACATACACACAGCAGCAGTAATACAACCACAAATTCAATTGGTAACAACAAACATATACAGGAACACAAAAACAACCAACAAATGGGAGTAACAACAGGATCAAGAGCAATGGGAGGGTGAGAAACAACAAGGGAATCACAATCAAACAGAGGAGGAGAAGGAACAGACGCAGAACAAGCCAAAGAATAAACAAGGAAGACATATGGCGAAGAGGAGGAGTAAAAGAAGGAAACAGGAAGAAGAAGACGACGGACAGAAGCAGGTAGGGGGGAGAAAAACGAAGGGAGTTGCAATGAAACGGAGGGAAAAGAAGCCGCACGACAAACACGTCAAAAAAGGAGGAGGAGGACGGGGAGGCAGAGGGAAAAGACAAAAAAGGGAGGGCTTACAAATTAAACATTGTGCTCGTATTCCTTCCCCTACTCGTCCAACAAATTTTATTATTATACAAACGCCTTCACAATAAACACCTTAACACGAGTGGAGCAACACGGAGTACGGGTGAACGAGTATAAATTCAGGCCAAAAATATATTACTGCTGCATTACGTATTTCCTTACCGGTAGATGTCGCGGTCTCAAAATAGGTACCCACGCGCACTCCACGACTGCCCGCTCTCAAACGCACTGCCACAATTACGTAAAACTAATACACCTGTCGAACCTTCCCGCCATTTCAAACACGCGACTCTTAGTTAAATCTACTTCCAAATCATTCTTTACGCATCTCGCGGGTATACTTTCGTTTGTGCGCCGCCTCGTCTCCGTCCGAATTCCCGTCCGTTCTCCGTCGGTCCTCTTTCCCGTCCCGTAAACGGACCCCGATCGACCGTCGTCCGTATCCGCACCCGCCGCTTTACGTACGACCCTTTCCTAAACCGCCATTTACTAAATTCGTCGTCGTCCGTCCCACGTCGAAAGGTTATTGCGATCGTCGCTTCCGCCAATTCCTCTACCGCGCGACTTCTTTACAATCCCCGTCGCATCCGTTTCTCACAATTACGCCGACTCGGCACTGACGAGTCAATTCCTTTAATACCCTACAAAATATATCATTCGTTGTCCCCCCACCACCATCCTTATCACCTTTTACTTTATATCTTCACTAATATATAACTACTCTCTCTGTCCTAAAAAACCCACCAAATAGTCATCATTTCTCCATTCTTAACGGTTACCACAACAACACCATCTATGTCGGTCCGATCTCCCCCGTTCTTTTACGTTCAAAAGGCGCGCTTCCCCGCCGCCGCCGCGTTCTCTCGTATTTATGCTGCCGTTATTTACGGATGCGTCCCGCCACAAATGACGTGCGCGCCGCATTCCGTGACGTTCTACGATCGTAATCATCTCCCCAAATTAGTGCAAACACCTAGTGATCACAGGCAACATCTTCAATAAATTCATTCTCGACATGTATCGACTTCCTCCGTCTTCGCAGAGTCGGTCTCTAAAAACAATACTACAAACATTATAACAATCGTTACAAACAACACGTACATTCATTTTACACGTTAAATCGTCTTTAAAACAATCGCGCCGGCCCGACATTGATGCGTGTCTCCTTCTGCGTTGACGAGTGTCTTCCCGCACTCGGGAGTGTGGCGTTCTTCCCGTGTTCCGGAGCATCTTCCTCGCGCGTCGACCGGTGTCTTCGTCCGCAGTCGACGAGCGTCTTCGTCCTCGGTTCCCGAATGTCTTCGTCCGGACCGCTCTCGTGCGCCGACTGTACGAGCCGTCTCCGACTCGTATCGGCGCGCTCCTCCGCAACTGAAACGGACAAATTACTGTCAAAATATCTCGACAATTATCTACTATTACAAATTCTACTAATTCCCAAACAAACTTCATCTAACTTCATTCTTTCTACAGTATACCTATACACAAACATATCTACACACTATTGCCAACTAAAACACACAGGCATACTCGACTACCCCACAATTACGTCCCGCACAAATTACTCCTCCCGCTCGTGCCGTACGCGGGCGCCGACGTCGCGCTCTGCCGTATCTCCGTAAATACCCGCGACCCCGTCGCCTAATACAAAATCAAACTCGACGCTCCTCCACCCGTCGGTACGGTGTGCACGTCGCCACCTCCCATACTTAACGATTATCAAAAAACATACAATATACCTATACATAACATAATATTAATTGTACATATTCGTACCATTCCCAAGAACTCGAGAAATCTATAAGACGATTGGGAAAGTCCACTCGATCCGGACCGGTGTACTCTACGACCGAATGTACGTCGTGCTCTCGAGGTCGTACCATTTACGTCTGTGAACGTCTCGCGAACGTAACTTCCGCGACGACGGAGATCCGGTACGAGGATAAACGTGTTGGCGGTGAACCAAAAACTATACGGCGAGTTCTGCTATAACGCGTGTTTTGACGACGCAATTTATGAATTGAGGAACGATATTTGTAAAACGCGAACTCGTTTCCTCCGACGCGATTCCACTCGAACGATTGTTATGGCTTCGGTTCACGTTCGACATCGCGTGTTCAATTGAGTCGTGTGTTTTGTTTGTGAACAATTGCAGAAATAATGTATGTAATATTTATGTATACAGTATACCTATATATTATAAGTCAATTGTAAAATTTTAAATAAAAGAGACAATCAAATTACATAGCGTTTTACACCGGCGCTCTCTTTACATCACACAGTGTTTACGGTTCACGTTCGACATCGCATATTCAATTGATTTATGTGTTTTGTTTGTGAAGAATTGCACAAATAATTTATGTAATATTTATGTATACAGTAAACCACTCACAAGGTCCTACAGTGACAACAAAGGGAAAGTGACCTCGACTGTGACCGTCTGTGCCTATT
>NW_024752381.1:0-8273 GCF_018991925.1 Homarus americanus
GAGTGTCAGAGGTGTACCTGGGAGGTCAGAGGTGTACCTGGGAGTGTCTGAGGTGTACCTGGGAGTGTCAGAGGTGACCTGGGAGGTCTGAGGTGTACCTGGGAGCATCAGAGAGTACCTGGGACATCATAGGTGTACCTGAGAGTGTCAGAGGTGTACCTGGGAGGCCAGAGGTGAACCTGGGAGTGCTGGGTGGTGTACCTGGGAGGTTGGTGTACCTGGAGTGTCTGAGGCACCTAGGAGTGTCAGTGGTGTACCTGGGAGGCAGAGGTACCTGGGAATGACAGAGGTACCTGGGAGGTCCGAGGTGTACCTGGGAGTGTCAGAGGTGTACCTGGGAGTGTCTAAGGTGTACCTGAGAGTGTCAGGGGTGTACCTGGGAGGTCAGGAGGTACCTGAGCAGTCAGAGGTGTACCTGGGAGTGTCAGAGGTGTGGCCCAGAAGCCAGAGGTACCTGGGAATGTCAGACGTGACCTGGGAGTGTCAGGGGTGTAACTGGGAGTGTCGGAGGTGAATCTGGGAGTGTCAGAGGAGTACCTGGGAGCATCAGAGGAGTGCCTGGGAGGTCAGAGGTGTACCTGGAGTGCAGAGGTGTAACTGGAGTGTCGGTGGTGTACCTGGAGTGTCATTATGTACCTCGGAGTGTCAGAGGTGTGCACCTGGAAGTTTCAGAAATGTTCCTGGGAGTGTCTGAGGTGTACCTGAGTGTTAGGGGTGTACCTGGGAGTGCCGGTGGTGCACCTGGGTGTGTCAGAGGTGTACCTGGGAGTATCAGAGAGCACCAGGAGTGTCAGGAGTACCTGGGAGCAGAGGTGGACCTGAAGTGCTGGGAGGTGCACCAGGAGTGGGGAGGTACCTGGAAGTGCAGAGGTGTACCTGGGAGGCCAGACGAACCCTGGGAGTAAGAGGTGTACCTGGGAGGTCAGGGGTGTACCAGAAGTGTCAGAGGTGTACCTGGGAGTATCAGAGGAGTACCAGGAGTGCTGTGAGTACCTGGGAGGCTGGGAGGTGGACCTGGGGTGTCTGAGGTGCACCAGGGAGTGTATGAGGTGTACCTGGAAGTGTCAGAGGTGTACCTGGAGTCAGACGAATCCCTGGGAGTGCAAGAGGTGACCTGGCGTCAGGTGTACCAGGAAGTGTCAGGGGTGTACCAAGGAGTGTCAGTGGTGTACCTGGGAGGTCTGAGTTGTACCTGGGAGTGACAGAGGTGTACCTGGGAGTGTTGGGTGTACCAGGAGGCCAGGAGTACTTGGAGTGTCGGAGGTGTACCTGGGAGGTCGGATGTGTACCTGGGAGTGTCAGAGGTACCTGGAAGTGTCAGAGGTACCGTGTCAGAGGTACCTGGGAGTGTCTGAGGTACCTGGGAGTGTCACAAACCTGGGTGTCAGGGTGTACCTGGGAGTGTCAGTGGCGTACCTGGGTGTGTCTGAGGTACCTGAAGTGTCACATATGTACCCAGGAGTGTCTGAGGTACCTGGGAGTGTCGAGGTGTACCTGCCACTGTCAGAAGTGTACCTGGGAGTGTCAGAGGTGTACCTGCCACTGTCAGAAGTGTACCTGGGAGTGTCAGAGTACCTGCCACTGTCAGAAGGTACCTGGGAGGTCAGAGGTGTACCTGGGAGGTCAGAGGTGTACTGGGAGTGTCAGGGTGTAACTGAGTGTCGGAGGTACCTGGGATTGTCAGAGGTATTGGGAGTGTTGGGGGTGTACCTGAGAATACGCGATGTATCTGGGAGTGTCAGAGGTGTACCTGGCAGTGTCAGAGACGTACCTGGCAGAGTCAGAGCTGTAATGGGAGGTCTGAGGTGTACCTGGAGGTCGGAGGTACCTGGGAGGTCAGGGGTGCCCAGAGTGTCAGAGGTGTACCTGGGAGTGTCAGAGGTGTACCTGGGAGTGTCTGAGGTACCTGGGAGGCCAGAGGTGCACCTGGGAGTGTCTGAGGTGTACCTGAGAGTGTCAGGTGTGCCCTGGGAGTGTCAGAGGTGTACCGGGAGGTCAGATAAACCTGGGAGTGTCGGAGGTGTACCTGGGAGCATCAGGGTTGTACCTGGGAGGTCAGGTGCACCTGGGAGTGTCAGAGGTGTACCTGGGAGTGTCTGAGGTGCACCTGGGAGGTCAGAGGTGTACCTGGGAGTGTCTGAGGTACCTGGGAGTGTCAGAGGAGCACCTGGGAGCACAGAGGTGTACCTGAGAGGCTGAGGAGGTACCTGGGAGGTCAGAGGTGGAACTTGAAGAAGCGAGGTGTACCTGGGAGTGTCTGAGGTGTACCAGGGAGCAGAGTGAGGTGTACCTGGAAGTGTCAGAGGTACCTGGGAGTGTCAGACGAATCCCTGGGAGTGCAAGAGGTGTACCTGGGAGCGTCAGGGGTGTACCAGGAAGTGTCAGGGTGTACGCGAGTGTCAGTGGTGTACCTGGGAGTGTCTGAGTTGTACCCTGGAGTGTCAGAGGTGTACCTGGAGTGCTGAAGGTGTACCAGGGAGGTCAGGTGAGTACCTGGCAGTGTCGGAGGTGTACCTGGGAGTGTCAGAGGTACCTGGGAGTGTCAGAGGTGTACCTGGAAGTGTCAGAGGTGTACCTCGAAGCACAGAGGTGTACCTGGGAGTGTCTGAGGTGTACCTGGGAGTGTCAGAGGTGTACCTGGGAGTGTCAGGGGTGTACCTGGGAGTGTCAGTGGCGGCACCTGGGTGTCTGAGGTGTACCTGGAAGTGTCACATATGTACCCAGAGTGTCTGAGGATACCTGGGAGTGTCAGAGGTGCACCTGCCACTGTCAGAAGTGTACCTGGGAGAGTCAGAGGTGCACCTACCACTGTCAGAAGTGTACCTGGGAGAGTCAGAGGTGTACCTGCCACTGTCAGAAGTGCACCTGGGAGGTCAGAGGTGTACCTGGAGTGTCAGGAGGTGCACCTGGGAGGTCAGGGGTGTAACTGGGAGTGTCGGAGGTGTACCTGGGATTGTCAGGAGTGTATTGGGAGTGTCAGGGTGTACCTGTGAATATTGGCGATGTATCTGGGAGTGCAGAGGTGCACCTGGCAGTGTCAGAGATGTACCTGGCAGAGTCAGAGCTGTACGTGGGAGTGTCCGAGGTGCACCTGGGAGTGTCGGAGGTGTACCTGGAGAAGGTCAGGTGTACCTGTGGAGTGTCAGAGGTACCTGTGAGTGTCAGGAGGTGTACCTGGGAGTGTCTGAGGGTACCTGGAGTGTCAGAGGTGTACCTGGGAGGCTGAGGTGTACCTGAGAGTGTCAGGGGTACCTGGGAGTGTCAGAGGTGCACCTGGGAGTGTCAGGTACCGGAGTGTCGGAGGTACCTGGGAGCATCAGGTTGTACCTGGGAGTGTCAGGAGGCACGTGGGAGGCAGAGGTGTACCTGGGAGTGTCTGAGGTGCACCTGGGAGTGTCAGAGGTGCACCTGGGAGAGTCTTGAGGCACCTGGGAGTGTCAGGAGGACACCTGGGAGCACCAGGGAGGTGTACCTGAGAGTGCCAGAGGTGTACCTGGAGTGTCAGGTGAGTACCTGGGAGGTCAGTGGTGTACCTGGGAGCTCACAGTGTACCTGGGAGTGTCTGAAATGCACCTAGGAGGTTGGGTGGTACCTGGGAGTGTCAGAGGTGTACCTGGGAGTGTCAGAGGTGTACCTGGGAGTATCGGAGGTGTACCTGGTGTGTCAGAGGTGACCTGGGAGTGCCAGAGGTGTACCTGCCAGTGTCAGAGGTGTACCTGGGAGGTCAGAGGTGTACCTGGGAGGTCAGGGGTGGTACCTGGGAGTGTCAGCGGTGTACCTGGGAGTGTCAGGAGGTGTACCTGGGAGCATCGAGGTGCACTGGGTGTCAGAGGGGTATACCTGGGAGTGCCAGAGGTACCTGCCAGAGTCAGAGGTGCACCTGGGAGTGTCAGAGGTGTACCTGGGAGGTCAGGAGGTACCTGGGAGGCTCAGGATGTAACTGGGAGTGTCGGAGGTGTAACTGGGAGGTCAGTTTACCTGGGAGTGTCAGAGGTACCTGGGAGTGTCAAGGTGTACCTGGGAGGTCAGGAGTGCACCTGGGAGGCCAGAGGTGACCTGGGAGAGTTCCTGACGTACCTGAGAGTGTCAGAGAGTATCTGGGACATCAGAGTGAGCACCTGGGAGTGTCAGAGGTGTACCTGGGAGGCTGGTGTAACTGGAGTGTCAGGTGGTGTACCTGGGAGTGTCATTGGTGTACCTGGGAGTGTCAGAGGTACCTGAAGTGTCAGAGGTGTACCGGAAGCTCAGAAATGTTCCTGGGAGTGTCTGAGACCTGGAGTGAGTCAGAGGTACCTGGGAGCATAGAGATGTACCTGCCAGTGTCAGTGGTGTACCTGGCAGTGTCAGAGGTGCACATGGGAGTGTCTGAGGTGCACCTGGGAGTGTCAGAGGTGCACGCAGGAGTGCACGGAGGTACCTGGTGTGTCAAAGGTGTACCTGGGAGTGTTGAGAGGTGCACTCACCAGAGTCAGAGGTGCACCTGGCAGTGTCAGAGGTACCTGGGAGGCTCAGAGGTGTACCTGGGAGGTCAGAGGTGCGTGTGACCTGAAGGTCAGAGGAGCACCTGGGACACTGAGGTGTACCTGAGAGTGTCAGAGGTGTACCTGGGAGGCCAGAGGTGTACCTGGGAGTGTCAGGCACCTGGGAGGTTCTGGTGTACCGGAGTGTCTGAGGCACCTAGGAGTGTCAGTGGTGTACCTGGGAGTGTCAGAGGTGGCACTGGGAGTGTCAGGGGTGTACCTGGGAGCAGTCAGGTGCACCTGGGAGGTCAGAGGTACCTGGGAGTGTCAGGGGTGTACCTGAGTGTCAGCGGTGGACCTGGGAGTGTCAGAGGTGCACCTGGGAGACGGAGTGTACCTGGGTGTGTCAGAGGCATACCTGGGAGTGCCAGAGGTGCCTGCCAGCAACAGAGGTGTACCTGGGAGGTCAGGAGGTACCTGGGAGTATCAGAGAGGCACCAGGGAGTGTCAGTGGAGACCTGGGAGGCTCGGAGGTGTACCTGGAAGTTAGAGGTGTACCTGGGAGTGTCTGAGGTCACCAGGGAGTGTATGAGGTGTACCTGGGTGTCAGGAGGTGTACCTGGGAGTGTCGGAGGTACCTGGGAGTGTCAGGACGAGTACCTGGAGTGCAAGAGGTGTACCTGGGAGGCCAGGTGTACCAGGAAGGTCAGGGGTGTACCAGGGAGTGTCAGTGGTGTACCTGGGAGTGTCTGAGTTGTACCTGGGAGTGTCAGAGGTGTACCTGGGAGTGTCAAGGGTGTACCAGGGAGTGTCAGTGGGCACCTGGGAGTGTAGGAGGTACCTGGGAGTGTCGGATGTGTACCTGGGAGGTCAGAGGTGTACCTGGAGTGTCAGAGGTGCACCGAAGGTCAGAGGTGTACCTGGGAGTGTCTGAGGTGCACCTGGGAGTGTGCAGAGGTACCTGGGAGTGTGTGTACCTGGGAGTGTCAGTGGCGTACCTGGGTGTCTGAGGTGTACCTGGAAGCACATATGTACCCAGAGTGTCTGAGGTGTACCTGAGCAAGGCAGAGGTGCACCTGCCACTGTCAGAAGTGTACCTGGGAGAGGTGTACCTGCCACTGTCAGAAGTGTACCTGGAGTGTCAGAGGTGTACCTGGGAGGTCAGAGGTGTACCTGGGAGGTCAGGGGTGTAACTGGGAGTGTCGGAGGTGTAACTGGGAGTGCAGGGCCAGTACCTGGAAAGCCAGAGGTGTAACCTGGGAGTGCCAGGGGTGTACCTGGGATTGTCAGAGGCCTGGGAGGTTGGGGTGTACCTGTGAGAATGGCGGTGTATCTGGGAGGAGAGGTGTACCTGGCAGTGTCAGAGATGCACCTGGCAGAGTCAGAGCTGCACCTGGGAGTGTCTGAGGGTACCTGGGATTGTCGGAGGTGTACCTGGGAGTGTCAGGGGTACCTGAGAGTGTCAGAGGTGTACCTGGGAGGTCAGAGAGGTGCACCTGGGAGTGTCTGAGGTACCTGGGAGAGTCAGAGGTACCTGGGAGTGTCTGAGGTGTACCTGAGAGTGTCAGGGGTGTACCTGGGAGTTCAAGAGGTGACCCGGAGTGTCAGAGGTGCACCTGGGAGTGTCGGAGGCACCTGGAGGATCAGGTTGTACCTGGGAGTGTCAGAGGTACCTGGAGAGTGTCAGAGGTGTACCTGGGAGTGTCTGAGGTGCACCTGGGAGTGTCAGAGGTGTGCACCTGGGAGAGTCTGAGGTGTACCTGGGAGTCAGAGGAGTACCTGGGAGCATCGAGGTGTACCTGAGAGTGTCGGAGGTGTACCTGGAGGTCAGAGGTGAACCTGGGAGAGGTCAGGGTGTACCTGGGAGTGCTTGGCTGGTGTACCTTGGGAGGTCTGAGGCACCCAGGAGTGTCAGTGGTGTACCCGGAGTGTCAGAGGTGTACCTGGGAATGACAGAGGTGTACCTGGGAGTGTCTGAGGTGTACCTGGGAGTGTCAGAGGTGTACCTGGGAGTGCAGGTGTACCTGAGAGTGTCAGGGTGCACCTGGGAGGTCAGGAGGTGTACCTGGGAGGTCAGAGGTACCTGGGAGGTCAGAGGTGTACCTGAAAGCAGAGGTGTACCTGGAATGTGAGACGTGTACCTGGGAGTGTCAGGGGTGTAACAGATATCAGAATCTGGGAGGTCAGAGGAGCACCTGGGAGCATCAAAGGAGTGCCTGGGAGTGTCAGAGGTGTACCTGGGAGGTCAGAGGTGTAACTGGGAGGTCAGTAGTACCTGAGAGCCATTGCACCTGAGGTCAGAGGTGTACCTGGAAGTGCTGAGGTGTACCTGAAGCCAGGAAAATCCTGGGAGTGTCTGAGGTGCACCAGGAGGTAAGGAGGTGTACCTGGAAGCAGTCAGAGGTGTCTGGGAGGCTGACGAACCCTGGGAGTGCAAGAGGTGCACTGGGAGTGTTAGGGAGTGCACCAGGAGTGTCAGGTGCAAGCGAGTGTCAGTGGTACCTGGGAGTGTCTGAGTTGCACCTGGGATGCCAGAGGTACCTGGGAGTGTCAAGGGTGACCAGGAAGTGTCAGGAGTACCTGGGAGCGTCGGAGGTCACCTGGGAGTGTCGGATGTACCTGGGAGTGTCAGAGGTGTACCTGGAAGTGTCAGAGGTGTACCCAAGTGTCAGAGGTGTACCTGGGAGTGTCTGAGGCACCTGGGAGTGTCACAGGTACCTGGGAGTGTCAGGGTACCTGGGAGTGTCGGTGGCACCTGGGTGTGTCTGAGGTACCTGGAAGTGTCATATATGTACCCAGGAGTGTCTGGAGGCACCTGGGAGCAGAGGTACCTGCCACTGTCAGAAGTGTCACCTGGGAGTGTCAGAGGTGCACCTGCCACTGTCAGAAGTGCACTCCAGAGTGGGAGGTGCACCTGCCACTGTCAGAAGTGTACCTGGGAGCCCAGAGGTACCTGGGAGTGTCAGAGGTGTACCTGGGAGTGCCAGGGGTGTAACTGGGAGTGTCGGAGGGTACCTGGGATTGTCAGGAGGTATCTGGGAGTGGGTTAACTAGAACATCGGCGATGATCTGGGAGTGTCAGAGGTACCTGGCAGTGTCAGAGATGTACCTGGCAGAGTCAGAGCTGTACGTGGGAGTGTCTCGAGGTGTACCTGGGAGTGTCGGAGGTACCTGGGAGGTCAGGGGTGTACCTGTGGAGTGCCAGAGGTGCACCTGGGAGGTCAGAGGTACCTGAGTAGTTCTGAGGTGTACCTGGGAGTCGAGTACCCAGAGTGCCTGAGGCACCTGAGAGTGTCAGGGGTAAAATTGGGGTACCTGGAGTGTCAGAGGTACCTGGGAGGCGGAGGTACCTGGGAGTATCAGGGTTAAAATCTGGAGTGTCAGAGGTGTACCTGGGAGTGTCAGGAGGCACCTGGAGTGTCTGAGGCACCTGGGAGTGTCAGAGGTGTACCTGGGAGGTCTGGAGGTGTACCTGGGAGTGTCAGAGGAGCACCTGGGAGCATCAGAGGCACCTGAGAGTGTCAGAGGTGTACTGGGAGTGTCAGAGGTGTACCTGGAGTGTTGCAGGACCGAGTGTCATTGGTACCTGGGAGTGTTCATGCACCCCCAGGAGTGTCAGTGGTGTACCTGGGAGTGTCAGAGGTGGTACCTGGGAGTGCAGAGGTACCTGGGAGCATCAGAGGTGTACCGAGTGTCAGAGGCATACCTGGGAGTGCCAGAGGAAACATGCCAGTGTCAGAGGGGGCCTGGGAATGTCAGAGGTACCTGGGAGTGTCAGGGCAAACCTGGAGCACATGTAACTGAACCAGCTGA